>NW_027210729.1:262500-267500 GCF_029030835.1 Brachyistius frenatus
AGAAGACATTGAGGGAGAGACCACGAGATCTGATGAGAGGGCATGAAGAGAAGAGGTGATTAAAATCAGACTGTTACTGAGGAAGGAGATCAGACAGAGAAATGGAACTGTCTCATCTTCTGCCCCTCCATTCCTCCTTGTGTCCTTTCCTAACTGCTCTTCCCTCACTCCCATCTTCTCATTTCCGCCCAACTTCTTTCCTCTGCTCATCACCACCCGTGCTTTCCTTCTTCTCTTCTCCTCTCCTACATATTTAATATGCATTCATCTGTTACCAGATCTGTTGTGTCATAAAACAGAAAATTACTTCTTTTCCCTCCATTACGGCACTACCTTACCCCTCCCATCCCGTTTCCCTCCACTGTCTCCACCTCAGTGCTTCTTTTTCCTCCTGATGTCCTCGACTCCACCTGCCTGTTACCTCCCTCTTTCACCATCTCTCTCTCATGCCTTCTCCCTTCCTCAATCTCATCCTTCCCTCCCTCGATCCCTCGGCTCTTTGGCTGAGAGTTTTTGCTCGGTTCTGTGACCTTTAAAAAACTGCTGATCAAATTCTGCCGCTCATCCCATTATAGACGACAGAGAGGGAGGGAAAGAGGAGCGGGATGGAGGGGAGGAGATAGATAAATAGTGAGAAGGAGCTGGAGAAAGAGAGGTGGTATGGAAAGCAGCAGGCATGGAGTGGAGAGGAAAAACAGGCAGAGGAAGTGAGAAAATGTCCAAAAACACTTTATGAGTCACACAGGGAGCATCACGACTGAGTAGCAACACCCCAAGCAAATCAGAAACACATTGAAGTAAATATACGCTTTTTTTCTCCACAGCTATCATTCGGAAACTGTATTTTTTTTTATCTGTTTGTGTAATCATCGTAAACTTTATTCTCCTAATAAAACTCCAAAGCAATCGTGGTTTACTGTTAACTTAATTAAGGCCGCCTGCCTACGCAGTATCCCACCGTGTACAGCAAAAGCAATCTCCTATCGATTCGGTTCGCACAGCGATCAATTCATCTCCATTGGAGGCTATTAGGGACCATTTGTGGCTACTTAGGGCTCGGAGAGAGAGGAAAGATGGCGGGGAAGATGGGGTGAGCTGAAGCAAGAGGGAAAAAGATGAAAGGATGTCGTGAGGAGAAAAAGGTAGGGCGAGCAAAGGAGTGGGAGCAAGTGGTGAGGAAGAAAAGAGAGAGATAGAAGAAGGGCGGTGATGAAAAGAGACAATGGCGATCATAGGTGAAAACCTCTCCATTAAATATCCAATTTCCTCCATTCAGGTCAGCTCACTGTCATCACAACTGTTCAATCATATCTGTAATAGCCTTAATGTCCTTAGTCACTCAGCTATACATAGACTGCACACAACTCCAAGTGAAAGTCCCACTTGAATTAACGTCACAGGATGGCCACTTAAGGCTGTGGTTGTAAGCTGTATAACTTTCGTGGGAACAGGCACAGGAAAAGATGGCTGAGACTCATACAGATAACGTGCTGCTGCTGCATCAGTTGGCTGGCCTATCAGAAGAGGTGTAATAAGCTCTCACTGAGCCCTGAGGTACACCTTTAAATTTTTCTGATCTTACAGGCTTTTGAGGCTGGTGAACAAGATTATCAAGATACAGCAGGAGATATGGCTTAATATTTAGCTCTGATATAGCATTTCATCTTGAGGCTCTGTAGCTTTACATGCAGAAGTCAATTTGAAGCTCCACACCTGGGTTTAAAACACATGGGTGTTTAAAAAACTGGGAAAGTGTTGATGTTTATAGGCTGGCACTAAAATGTGTCAGAATCAAGTGGCAACTCAGTGACGTCACCCACCAATTTGTGAACAGCCATTTTGAACTGAACAATTTTTTTTTTGGTGCTAGAAATGACCATATTTGGACAAGCTGGGGTGGAGCGAGGGGTGTATCTGACTGAGAACCCGAGGACAAGATGCTCGCCCACCTATACCAGCAACCGGACTGCACCCCAGGCAGGTCAATTAAACCAGTCACGCCCCCAAAAAAAACACCGCTCTTTGAGGCTTAATATATCATTTAATATGGAATTATTTTGAGATGGCCAATCAGTAAACTCATTAGAAAGAGTAAATTAAGCTAATGGCACCATAATGACTTGGGCGAAAAGTGTCTTGACTTTGTTTTCAACAAGAGAAGTTGATGCTTTTTGAATGGGAGTCTATTGGAGCCAGAGGTTTTTTGAGCTAGCCTTGTGCCATTGCAGTGGTATTGCACTTTAAGGCACTTCTATGTTCATTGTGGTAATTTTCACAACCACTACAAAATCAGGAATTCATTTACCCCGTAAAACTTCTCCGAATTTTATTTTATCTTGTTAAAACATAAAAGTTTAAAGTCTAAACAGGAGCAACCCATAAGTCTTGATCAGAGGACCTTCCAGATCTACTGGTGTTACAAGGCCACAGAAGATCTCCAGTTGCAGGCATAGCTTTAAAACTGATCACACTGGTCTTGAATTTAATTCAATATTTCATGGAGCGCCGTCATTAGAGATCAAGATCTGAGTTACATGAGACATTTGAGTGCCAGGTAATGCTTGAAAAGTACTACTTTGTACAAAGAGTCATGTATCAATGTGGGAAAGTGTCAGCCGCTGTTCACCCACTTCTGAAGGTGTGCTGAAAAGACTGCGGTTTTAGAGAGGCACAAGATGCAATAATTATTTAAATAGGGGGACTACATAATGGTTTCTCCTCAAAGACATTCATAGTGTTGCCCTCAGTTGAACACACAAGAAGTGACACAATAAGCTCAGGATTCAGTGTTCCTAGTAGGAAAAATAGAAACTAATCAAACACTCCAAATGCTCATCAAGAAAAAGTGCCTGGTAAAAATACTTGCGATAGAATTACACCATTAGGAAGTTTTCTTTCAGTTGCATGATGGCAAAAAAAAAAAAAAAAAGCCTACTGTTGGTCTAAGCGTTGGCCAATCGATGATACTGGCTAACCAACCTTTCTTATGGTGTTCGACTGGTATATTATCTTTACATGTAAATCTAAGGAAAGCTACAAGAAACAGAAGGACACATTATATGTATGTATGCCACAATAAGATGTAGAGAATGGTTACTATAATTAGAAAATGATTTAGGTTAAACTGCTCAGTTATAACTGAATCGCTCAAGAAGTCAGAAATTGGGTTGTGAAAACGTGTAAAGGGTAGAAACCAAAAGCACCTCGCTCCACTGGCAGAGCAGTGACTTTAGGCGGTTTCTGCACCCGAGTTCAATCAGCATTTTTCTGACCTACCAGACAAACTAAAGCAGAACTGTACATGCTCCAGGGTTCAGATTAATCGATGCTCAGAGTGCCAACATGTCAATGAAACTCTGGCTTAAGAAATAATTTCAAACTAGATGGCCCTTTAGGTAAATCTTCTGTTAATCCATTTCAGCTCTATTGGATTTTAATATACCAAAGAATAAATGTGCCAGGTATATCGAATAGAATATCATAGTTTATATGAACTCTTTTTAGCTGTCAAGAAAGACAGTCAGTCACAATAAAAGTACACTGCATTAGTGCCAAATATCTTATATTAAATACATTGGCCCAACACTTGTCAGAGCTCATAGGTCCTTGTCCAGATTATAAGATAATTATAATTATAAGAATTATAAGATGTATAAGCATTTGGTTCGTCTGTTTGGCACTTTTGTTGGCCTGTCATAATGTCAGTTTGAATAAATCTGGCTGCCATGGCTGTCAACAGATGGAAAGAGAGCATGGAGGCAGTGTTAGCCAGTTAGCAACACCCTGTAAGTACCCTGATGTGTCATGTGGAATAACCGAGATGGATCAAGATGGCAGTGAGTCAATGAAAGCTGTGCTGTAGAGGAGCACTCGTAGGCTGTCATTATGGTCACTCATCTTCATACTACAGTTCTAGACAGACTACTACAGAAAATATGATGAGCAACTGCTGGCCCACAGGCAAAATCCCTTTTTATTTTACCTGATTTGCAATAATAAGTCCTGACACCTGAACAAATCGTAACTGCAATTTGGATCTTGGAGACGTCCAACATACTGTAAAGTCATTAGGGGAAACACACAGATAGACTTTACGTAAATCTTATTTATGCTATACAAAAACCAATGAGGGAATTTCCCTCTCTCTGTTTCTGTGTCTGCGTCTCTACTTTTTGTCCTTTGGTTGTTTTTATTCTCAGCTTGGATCGTCACCAACAAAGTGCCTCAGAGCTGGAATACATTTACTTCAAACTATTTTGTGCCACATGTTGAGAAGCTGCTTCATCTCAACAAATGAAAATGTTTCAAGGTAGACAACATGATTTCTCCTTTTAACTCAATGGGCTGTGTCATCTTCAGACCATTGATTTAAAAGATGATGGTTCGAGATGTTTCATTTCACACAGTGAATCGACCTTGTGTACATTGAAAATGTTTACAATCCTCCTCTTTGATGCTTTGGATAAAAGCCATTAAATTAATGGTATTTATTATGTATTGCTGGTCTTATAATGGTTTGTTGAACAGCACTGGTTTTGAAGCCATAAAGATACTTGTATCTTTGTCTAATAATAGACAAGAGAAAGACTTGTAACTAGGGCTGGGTATCGTTCGAAATATTCAATATCGGTACCTTGACTTTGGTACCAGTTGTTTTTGGAAACCAATTTTATAAAACGATAACAAAACAAACACAAATCCACTTTCACCAAAAAAAAAAAAAATAGATTAGAAGTTACGGTACAAATCTTTTGTTGTCATGCAGTTTAGAGGGGGAGAGTGTAACCCAGGTTGTTTTTTGTGGGCAGGCCACCCACCCAAGTAGAGGCTACATTTGACTCTGATAAGATTAATCCCGCGTCAACATAAAACATGTTGGTGTAGATGTTGCATAGGTATTGAAATTTGGTACCAAATAAAAAGCCATTTTTTGATATAGTACCAATATTTGATCGATGACATAAAAGTTTGACTTGTTACAGAATAATAATAACAATAAT